>NC_057795.1:321406668-321413410 GCF_018294505.1 Triticum aestivum
GCTGGGCCGAAGCCTAGTGGGGGGGCCTTCTCTCTTTCCTTTTCTTTTCTTTCTAGTTTTAGTTTTCTGTTTTCTTTTTATCTATTCTCCTTTCTGTTTAATTTCATTTTATACTACGTAGGCATTTTATAAAAATGGGTTTGTTGCACCATAATTATCTATGTAATATCTAGTACAAACCTAACAATTTTATTTTAATGTTTGAAAACTTTTATTATTTACCAAATTTTGAATTTGAATTTGAATCGGTTTCGAACTAACTCGAGATTAGCAACTATAATCGAGGTGACGTGGCATCACTAGCATAGGATCACTGTAGTTTAATTACCCGGGCGTCACAACATGGATCTTGTGTGACATGAAGCGGAGGCATCACTATGGCCACATACAAAGTGTTGGGACTGCAGCAATTCGCAAGGTCCAAAGCGTAGAGGATGTGCTTGTGAGCTGTGATGTTCTGAACTTGTGATATATGTATGCATGCACGATTTGTTTTGTGATGGATCACATATAGATCAATTCTTTTTGTTCTACTGAAAAATCAATATGTTCTGCAGCTGCGGCGGTGAGAAGCAGACCCGTTCATGTTCCTCCATCTCCCAAGCTAAGTTTTCTATTGTTTTTGATGTTATACCTAGAAGAAAATCATTTATACATGGCCATGTGAATGTGCAATATGGTGTAGTGCAAAAGAACAGTCACATGTGTGGTTAATTAGCTGAGCATGCAGGGCCTGTTTGAGCTTTAGGTGGAGAACTAGTTGGATACTATGGTTTTTGGAAAATCAAGTTGTTCTTTCTTTACATGATTTACAAACTCGCATTGCATTCTCCTGTTGCTTTACTCTTCCATCTCATATTGTTTCATTTTATATGATTGAGTTATCTAAAAGAAGTTCTGTTCCTGCTATCTACAGAGATACATTGTTTTAACTGAAAAATGATGTATCTGGCGGCCACCACTCCTTGGAAATTTTCTTCCATCTGCTTGTACACAGACCGTGGTGCTTCACTTTGTTCTTATCTTTTTATTTTGTGCAGCCAGGCAGTGCTTCTTCTTGATCTCCCGACCACCAGCGCTGCTTCTTCAAAATGATGTCTTACACTTGATCTCTGAACTTCAAGTAAGTTCATGTGGACACTATATCAATCCTGATGTAGAAATGTGTGTGTGATGTCCAGTTTCTTCTTTCGGTTCAGTTCAATATCTAAAATCCATTCAGTTCAATTCTTATGTGTCATCTCGGCAACGCATCGCACAGCCATCGACCTCCTTTGGTTGGGCCACACCACCACCGGCCCGTCCACAACGGTTGCTGGCAGCCGTCCAAGTTGAGCGCTGATGGAAGTCCTCTGCTTGTGTCAATGACACTCTCACAGGAAGCTCAAACATAATCAGGGATGAAAAAGGAGAGAAGCACAGGAAGAGGTACTATTTGCAAAAAAATGGTGGCTCAAAAAGTTCTGAACTGATTGCTCCGGCGAAGTGGAGCTGATGGAGGCGGAGTTCACGAGCGGCACCTGGATTTGGCCGCTGCAGGGAATCTATCAACGAGCATGCAACACAAAAGAAAAAGTTCAAAGAAAAATGAGATGGCGCTCTAGCTGTCTGGGTTCTCAACGGGTGCAATGCTGGGTGAAGATTGTGGTCGTAGTTCCACTTGTACTATATGGATACCCTGGCTACTGCAAGTTCAACTTGGTGAAGATGGTACAGCAGCAAGTTCGACTTTGTGCGATAATTTTGCTCCGTCGAGGTGGAGCTGATGGAAGCGAGGATGCGGTTGGCCGGCGTGCGTGGGAGGGAGCGGCCGGAGCATGGGGGGCAAGGCGGACAGAGCGCGGGGAGGAAGGTGGACGGAGCGCCACGACTGAGAAGGCGGACCTGCTGCCTCGACATAAAAAAATCTTCCATTTTTGTTTCTTTTAACCCCAGAACCTTGCTTACAAACAAACACAAATAATAACACCGTCAGTCTGAACATTCCTGCTACTGAATTCGGTACTAGTAGTTGTCTAATTTCTGTAACCTATGTAATTTATGTTTGTTCAGACCTCTTGTTTCTCTAAAGCGGCCAAATCCCGATGCACCTGGTAGTCCAAACTTACACCAGATAGCCGGTGACCAACTTCCCTGCCTCTACAAGCTCCTCGAGGATGACTTGGTGGTAGCTGGGATCCCCTAAAGCGGCCAAATCCCGGTGCACCCAGCCGCCACTCGTGATCCCCTCTCCTTCAACTCCACTTCGTGGCACTGTCAGTCCACAGGAGTAGGGGCAGGTGCCCATCAACAAAAAGGAACAAACAGTATATGCTTGGAAACTTAAAATTTTGTACACATTTGGGAAACAGATGTTATAGCTTCTTTCAAAGTTCAAAACAGATGGTACAGGAAGTACATGTATTCATGTGGGTGCTTGAAAGTTCTGTACAGGAATAGGCCGATGATTTTTGTGCTATGGATAATATGATTTATGTACATGTATTATATGTGTGGAAACAATTTCTGTGAGATGATGAAAGGAAAAATAGTTTGAATTAAAAATATTGATTAGTACGAGTTAAAAACGGTGGTCCGTTCGGAATAAAAACTTAAAATATGCCGTGGTCTGTGGGGAGGTTTTGCTCACCGCCGGGTGGTACCATCTCTAGCAGTTCGACAGGGACGCGTCCCTCAGTACTGCGATGTCGAGGCAGACAGCCGCCCTCTTTGTGACCTGCTGCTATTCCCCATCTTGCACTGGCGGACTGATGATGCGGGAGCCGCCCTCTTCGCTACAACCCCACGTGGATCTCTTTCTTTCTTCTCTCTCAAATTCGTTGAAAAACTTGGTTGCTTGTTCTTGTTAAAAAACACGCCGAGACACATGACAACCACCCCAGTTCGGGCATAGTAAGTACCTCAGTACGAGTTAAAAATGGTGGTCCGTTCGGAATAAAAGAAATGACAGAAATTCAAATTGTAAAGTTCAAGCAAAAAAAGAAACCCCATGAAAATCCCGCTTAGTAAGTACCTCAGTACAAGTCATAAAATGAGAGAAGTTCAGAACAACGTTGTCAAAAAAATGCCGAGTTAAAAAAAAGAAACAAAACAAACACATTTTGTCACTCCCATTATGCGACCCTATCCAAAAGGACTCGAAGGTCCCACCAAGGATAGACCCGCATATTGAAACGCTTTTGCAAGGTGGATATCATTACATCAACAATTACATAATAGATGGGGATACATACAAGAGGCATACAATGCCACACAAATACAACATCATCTTACATAAGAGCACCATCCGACTACGGATGAAACACAAACAGAAACTCAAACAATATCCACCCTGCTAGCCCAGGCTGCCGACCTGGAACCTATCCCCTGATCGAAGAAGCAGAAGAAGAACTCAACTCAAGCAAGCATCGCTCTCGCGTCATGATCATCGAATAAACCTGTACCTGCAACTGTTGTTGTAGTAATCTGTGAGCCACGAGGACTCAGCAATCCCATTACCATGGGTATCAAGACTAGCAAAGCTTAATGGGAAAGGAAGGGGTAAAGTGGTGAGGTTGCAGCAGCGGCTAAGCAAGTATGGTGGCTAACATACGCAAATGAGAGCGAGAAGAGAAACAAAGGAACGGTCGTGAAGCTAGAAATGATCAAGAGGTGATCCTGAACACCTACTTACGTCAAACATAACACAGAAACCGTGTTCACTTCCCGAACTCCGCCGAGAAGAGACCATCACGGCTACACACGCGGTTGATGCGTTTTAATTTGGATCAAGTGTCAAGTTATCTACAACCGGACATTAACAAATTCCCATCTGCCACATAACCGCGGGCACAGCTCTCGAAAGTTTAAACCCTGCAGGGGTGTCCCAACTTAGCCCATGACAAGCTCTCGCGATCAACGAAGGAATAGACCTTCTCCCAGGAAGACCCGATCAGACTCGGAATCCCGGTTTACAAGACATTTCGATAATGATAAAACAAGACCAGCAAAACCTCCCGGCGTGCCAACATCCTGATAGTAGCCGCACGTATCTCGTCTCAGGCCACGACCGGATGAGCAATCCGTACAACTAAAACCAGACCTCAAGTTTCCCTGAGGGGGCGCTGCAAAGGGCTCTAGTTCGGACCAACACTTAGACAAGCATTGGCCCGGGGGGGCTAATATAAAGATGACCCTTGGGTTAATTACTCCCAAGGGAAATATAGGTGGTGGTGAGGCAAATGGTAAAACCAATGTTGGGCCTTGCTGGAGGAGTTTTATTCAAAGCGAACTGTCAGGGGGGTCCCATAAATCACCCGACCGCGTAAGGAACGCAAAATCCGGGAACATAACACCGGTATGACGGAAACTAGGGCGGCAAGAGTGGAACAAAACACCAGGCATAAGGCCGAGCCTTCCACCCTTTACCAGATGTATAGATGCATTAATAATATAAGAGATATTGTGATATCCCAACCAAAATCCTGTTCACCATGGAGAAATCTTCAACTTCACCTGCAACTAGCAATGCTATAAGAGGGGCTGAGCAAAGCGGTAACATAGCCAAACAAGGGTTTGCTAGGAATGGTGTCAAAGGTTAGGGGTTCATGGCAATTTGGGAGACTTGATAAACAGGTGATAGGTAGCGCAACATAGCGATAGAACGAATCAATTAGCATAGCAATGATAGTAGTGAGATCCAGGGTAGCGGTCATCTTGCCTAAAATCCCACAAGGAAGAAGAACGAGTCCATGAAGAAGACGAACGGATGAAGCCGAACCAACCGTAGACGAACGAATCCTCACGATCGCATCGAAATGGGAACTATCGAGAAGAAGCACACAACATAGTAAACACACCACACATGAACAAAGCATGATGCACAACAAGCATGATGCATGACCAAGCTACATGAAGCTACTCATGGCAAGAGATGATGCAAACAAGAACAACACATCAAAGCAAGTTTAAATGAGGCCGGGAACAACATATAACAATTTCGGTAAGTCCTCATATGCATATTTCGAAATTGGTCCAGATCTGAACAAACCTTATGTTCAAGTTGTTAAACAGCAAGTTAAGATGTACCACGATGATCTACATGAAATTCTAGTCAAGTTACATATAAAGTTCATTAGATTCGGAGCTACGGCCTAGAAGATATGAGCAAAACAAGTTAAGCATGGCATTGATGCAAAATGCACCCAAACATCAAGCAAACACACCAAAACAAGGATGCAACATGATAATACGAAACTACATGCAAAATCAAGCAAGTTTCATATAGAGCACACTCAAAACGGAGCAACGGTGCAACACACACTCTATACAAGACATAACAACAATCTGTCCATAAGAGCAACTAGGCATATTGCAAGCATCAAAACAATATGCTACAGCACCCCAACATAATAACAAAAGGCATGGGCATGAAGTACTGGTAAAGCATAACAAAACATGAACACTGAGCTATCTCCAGAAATCACTAGAACATGCTCCAAAACACATGGTAAGATTGCAAATAATAACAGTTCCAGACTTTAGCAGAAATAACATCAGGTTGCAATGTTTAGAGCTATCAAACAACATGTTACAGGAACTTATCATGGCAAACAAAGGCATGGCATGAATCTACTAATTGCATAGATCAAAAGACCCTTACTGAGCATGAGCCAAAAAGGCACGGAAAATATGATGGCACCCATGTAAACATGGCAAGTTACATTACAGATTCATACATAGCAGGAACAACAATAAGTAGGCATGTTGGTGAGCTTGAACCACTCACTACAGAGCAATACATGGCATGGCAAGGCAACCAACAGTAAGAAGGCATGTTTATGAAGCTAAGCATGGCAAGAGCAAGTTCATAGGGTGCATGGAACACTAGCAAAACACATGGGAACAAGTGAACTTAATGTTAACAGGCTGATAGCAACATTAAGAAGCAACTTTGGAGCAAGATTACAACATGATACAGCAGGATATAATTGCAAACAAGGGCGTGAATGGATAGATCAAGACATGTAGATCAAAATATATTTATAGAGCATATCCAGATTATGCATAGAATAATTAGTAGCAACATGTTTACATAGCAACAAAATATAACAGAATCTGTCAGGAAAACAGCAACAGCAACTACCCTACTTAGCAAGCTTGATACACTCAGCACACAACTCACAAAAATACATGGTTGGCACCCCTGGAAAGATGGCATGGCATAGATCAACATATATGTAGACATCAACCTCATAGGATGCACACATCAATCATGGCAAAAATGATAAATGAGCAAGTTATAACAGTTTCAGCAGATTAACATCAACATGCACTCTTCAAACAACATTTCGGGCATCAAGATGAGCTCAAATGAAAATGATGCAATGGAATGAAATGAAGTACTCGTCGAGACGAACAATTTAACATATTATACACACAAAATGGAGCTACGGATGCAGAGATATAGCAGGTCAAACATGGCATGATTATGTAGCAGATCCGGGGACTTAGTGGAATTTTACCCTCGCGGGAAACGGGACGGGACGGTCCAGTGGGACGGAGTGGTTCGGGGCGGCGCTGGCGCCGTTTGGTTCACGTCCTGGTGGATCTCATCCACCCGGACCGGATCTGGCTCCGGCGAGCTCCGGCTCCGGCGTCCATGGCGGAGAGAGAGAGAGAGAGTGGTTAGAGAGAGAGAGAGAGATACCGGGTGAGGCAGGGGAGAAGAGGGTGGCGAGGTCGGGCGGCTCACCGGAGGCGC
>NC_057795.1:321413976-321416657 GCF_018294505.1 Triticum aestivum
CGGGAGGCCATGTGGCGCGACGGGATTCGCCGGGGAACGGCGGCGGACGTGTCCGGCGTCGGGCGGACGTGTCCGGCGCACGGAGGAAGAAGGGGCTAGGGTTTGGACCGGGAATTTCGGGGGAGGCCACATATTTATAGGTAGAGGGAGCTAGGATAGTCCAAATGAGGTGCGGTTTTCGCCCACACGATCGTGATCGAACGAACGAGAGCATGGAAGAGACTTAGACGGGTTTTGGGCCACTTTGGAAGGGGTGTTCGGCTGCAACTCAAAGAGGGCTTTATGGTTACCCGGTTAACCGTTGGAGTATCAAACGACCTCCAAATGGCACGAAACTTGACAGGCAGTCTACCGGTGCTATACCAAGGCCGCTTGGCAAACCTCGGGCCATTCCGAGAAAGTTTAATACCCGCACAAGAGAAGAGGCAAAAGGGGAACGCCGGAGGACATAGGAGCGCCGGATTGCAAAACGGACAACGGGGAAAATGCTCGGATACATGAGACGAACATGTATGCAAAATTAAATGCACATGATGACATGATATGAAATGCATATGATGACATGGCAAAATGAAACACGCAAGCAAACGACATGGCAACGACGGCGAATAACTGAAGGACACCTGGCGCATCGAAACCGGGGCGTTACAACACTCCTCCACTAACAAGAGATCTCGTCCCGAGATCTTAGGACCGAGACGGAAGGGAAAAAGGATGAGGTGAAACAAGAACTCAAGAGAAGAAGCAAAGAATCGAGAACACTCGAGAAGAAGAGAGGAACGACGAGAATGACGAGAATCGAAAGCTCACGGAATCAGATAGACTAAGAAACAACTCGTTCTAACCGGAGTGGTTAGAATGAGAGAAGAAATGAATAAGACTGAAAGAATTTAGGTAGCACTCCGGCTCAAACATGGGGGAATAGAACACAAGCTCGAGAGGATGGAATGGTACTTGATGAAGACATGACACAAAACCTCCAGAAAGAATTGATTTTTTTAAAAGAACTTAGAAGGAAGGATTGAACGGAGTTGTTGAGAAAAACAACAACGAAAAGAATAGGCTTGTTGTGGACTTATGGATAACTTCTCAAAATTATGAGGTGATCTCCGACCACAAGCGGAAATGATTGGATAGCTGAGAAGAACGAAGAAATGCAAAACTCCACTTCCAAAGGATATGGAGAATTAATTACACTTCGAGACGCGAGCAGAAAAGATACTTGAATTCCACCAACAAGAATCTTGAGGAACTCTTGAAGAATGAATTAAATCATGAAGAACCACCATGAAGAACTCCGGTACAAAAGGATGGTGAGATAGAATGAAGGATGAAAGAATAAGATTAAATCTTACGATGACTTAGATGGAGGTTTCGACGAGATGGCCGAGGAAATTTGAACTCCGGAAAAGAAAAGATGAAAAGACTTGGAACTAGAATTTATTCAACAAGAACAAATTCTGAAAGAAGGGATTACTCGCTTGGATGAAATAAGAATAAGATTTATTGTATGTTTATCCTTCATCAAATTAAATTGATGACAAGCAATGGATTTACATATTACTTATTCTTCTTGAAAAAAAAGGATTAAGGGAAATATGGCGCAAAACTTGAGAAAGTCTTCATGAACCACCGGTAGGATTGGAAAGAACGAATGAATAAATATGATAATCAAGGAAAAAGAATCTTGAACGAACCACCGTAAGAATTCGAAAATGACTGATGAAAGAGACTGAATCACCGGGAAGAATTAGAAGACCCAATATGCTCGAGGGGATTTAGATGCAAAAGAACGAAGAGATCATGATATGATTAAAGAACACTTGAACGAAGCACCGGGAGAATACTGAGATGAACGAAGGGGAACAAACATAGAATAATTGGAGAATGAATTCAAAAACTTAGAACGAAGAAATCCTCTGAAAAGATGGCCTCCGGATGATCGAGAGAGAAAGCAACTCCTGAAATGCTCCGGATGGATGAAAAGAATTTGTATGACTTGAAACAATTTGTTAGGATAACATCGAGCTAGCACCACGAATCTCCGGGAGAACGGGCAAGATTTAACAGAAATCTTCTTCGATCTTCAAATGACGACGAGAAACACCACCAGAATTTACTGAGATACTCCGGGAGAATGAAAAGCGAAGAGGTTGAGCCAACAATGAAATGATTTGAAATCTATCTTGGAAAAGGCATGTGACTGATGAAATTCATACTTACGTCACACTTGAAAAGAATTGAGAATAACTCCGGGGAATTAGAAGAGTCAGGTAAGATCCTGGGAAAGGACCTGTGGGTTAGGGCCCACTGAAGAGAAAAATACGGTTGGAAAGGATTGTTGAATAGGAAGATGATGCACCGGAACAATTGAAATATTTGAATGAGGTGACAACCTCGAATTAATTCAAACACAGACAAATCTCCTGAGATGTCTTGGACACTCCGGAAGGATAAACTGGCGAGAGGCGAACGAGCAAGGAAAACACTTGATCCAAGTAAAAGAATATGATCAACCCGAAAAACTTGAATTGAGACCACCGTAGAAGAAAAAGAGATGAAGAATGTCAAACGAGACGAGACTTCACCGGTTGATATAATTGAGGGAAGACTGAAGAGGCTCCGCACGAATGAAATTGATGCTCGACACAGACTCAAACTCCGGGAAGAAGAGGGTGGGA
>NC_057795.1:321416966-321421149 GCF_018294505.1 Triticum aestivum
AACGAATATCTTGAAGAGAAAACACCGGTTGAAATCATTGAGGAAAGAAAGCAAAGACTTCGCACGAGTAGGATGGATACTCGATTACGGACTCCGGCTCCGAGAAGAAAAGGGGTGGGTGGGTGGGAAAAGAAAACAACTGAGGATAGGGAAACAACATCGATCAAAAAGAGCTGAGGATTGATCTCCCAAAGAGAGAGAGGTTCGAATCAGCTTGACGAGGATTGCGCCGGACAAAAGAGGATGGACAACTCACGAAACTAACCACATGAACCTAAAGAAAAATTTGAAGGGGAAGAGGAGTAGTCCAAAACACCTATGTCAAGATTCCTCACCAGAGCGACGAAGGGGCAGAGGAGTAAAAGAATTCCTACTCTCCGATATAACTAGACTCCGAAAACAGTTTTCTTCTAGACTCAACAACGGCCAAACTACACGATCAATCAAGGGGGGCTCCTAAGGTCGGTCGAGGCTCTGATTACCAACTTGTCACGCCCAATATGCGACCCTATCCAAAAGGAACTCGAAGGTCCCACCAAGGATAGACCCGCATATTGAAACGCTTTTGCAAGGTGGATATCATTACATCAACAATTACATAATAGATGGGGATACATACACGAGGCATACAATGCCACACAAATACAACATCATCTTACATAAGAGCACCATCCGACTACGGATGAAACACAAACAGAAACTCAAACAATATCCACCCTGCTAGCCCAGGCTGCCGACCTGGAACCTATCCCCTGATCGAAGAAGCAGAAGAAGAACTCAACGCAAGCAAGCATCGCTCTCGCGTCATGATCATCGAATAAACCTGTACCTGCAACTGTTGTTGTAGTAATTTGTGAGCCACGAGGACTCAGCAATCCCATTACCATGGGTATCAAGACTAGCAAAGCTTAATGGGAAAGGAAGGGGTAAAGTGGTGAGGTTGCAGCAGCGGCTAAGCAAGTATGGTGGCTAACATACGCAAATGAGAGCGAGAAGAGAAACAAAGGAACGGTCGTGAAGCTAGCAATGATCAAGAGGTGATCCTGAACACCTACTTACGTCAAACATAACACAGAAACCGTGTTCACTTCCCGGACTCCATCGAGAAGAGACCATCACGGCTACACACGCGGTTGATGCGTTTTAATTCGGATCAAGTGTCAAGTGTCAAGTTATCTACAACCGGACATTAACAAATTCCCATCTGCCACATAACCGCGGGCACGGCTCTCGAAAGTTTAAACCCTGCAGGGGTGTCCCAACTTAGCCCATGACAAGCCCTCGCGATCAACGAAGGAATAGACCTTCTCCCAGGAAGACCCGATCAGACTCGGAATCCCGGTTTACAAGACATTTCGACAATGGTAAAACAAGACCAGCAAAACCTCCCGGCGTGCCGACATCCTGATAGTAGCCGCGCGTATGTCATCTCAGGCCACGACCGGATGAGCAATCCGTACAACTAAAACCAGACCTCAAGTTTCCCTGAGGGGGCGCTGCAAAGGGCTCTAGTTCGGACCAACACTTAGACAAGCATTGGCCCGGGGGGGGGGGCTAAAATAAAGATGACCCTTGGGTTAATTACTCCCAAGGGAAATATAGGTGGTGGTGAGGCAAATGGTAAAACCAATGTTGGGCCTTGCTGGAGGAGTTTTATTCAAAGCGAACTGTTAGCAGGGTCCCATAAATCACCCGACCGCGTAAGGAACGCAAAATCCAGGAACATAACACCGGTATGACGGAAACTAGGGCGGCAAGAGTGGAACAAAACACCAGGCATAAGGCCGAGCCTTCCACCCTTTACCAGATGTATAGATGCATTAATAATATAAGAGATATTGTGATATCCCAACCAAAATCCCGTTCACCATGGAGAAATCTTCAACTTCACCTGCAACTAGCAACGCTGTAAGAGGGGCTGAGCAAAGCGGTAACATAGCCAAACAAGGGTTTGCTAGGAATGGTGTCTAAGGTTAGGGGTTCATGGCAATTTGGGAGGCTTGATAAACAGGTGATAGGTAGCGCAACATAGCGATAGAACGAATCAACTAGCATAGCAATGACAGTAGTGAGATCCAGGGTAGCGGTCATCTTGCCTGAAATCCCGCAAGGAAGAAGAACGAGTCCATGAATAAGACGAACGGATGAAGCCGAACCAACCGTAGACGAACGAATCCTCACGATCGCAACGAAACAGGAACTATCGAGAAGAAGCACACAACATAGTAAACACACCACACATGAACAAAGTATGATGCACAACAAGCATGATGCATGACCAAGCTACATGAAGCTACTCATGGCAAGAGATGACGCAAACAAGAACAACACATCAAAGCAAGTTTAAATGAGGCCGGGAACAACATATAACAATTTCGGTAAGTCCTCATATGCATATTTCGAAATTGGTCCAGATCTGAACAAACCTTATGTTCAAGTTGTTAAACAGCAAGTTAAGATGTACCACAATGATCTACATGAAATTCTAGTCAAGTTACATATAAAGTTCATTAGATTCGGAGCTACGGCCTAGAAGATATGAGCAAAACAAGTTAAGCATGGCATTGATGCAAAATGCACCCAAACATCAAGCAAACACACCAAAACAAGGATGCAACATGATAATATGAAACTACATGCAAAATCAAGCAAGTTTCATATAGAGCACACTCAAAACGGAGCAACGGTGCAACACACACTCTATACAAGACATAACAACAATCTGTCCATAATAGCAACTAGGCATATCGCAATCATCAAAACAATATGCTACAGCACCCCAACATAATAACAAAAGGCATGGGCATGAAGTACTGGTAAAGCATAACAAAACATGAACACTGAGCTATCTCCAGAAATCACTAGAACATGCTCCAAAACACATGGTAAGATTGCAAATAATAACAGTTCCAGACTTTAGCAGAAATAACATCAGGTTGCAATGTTTAGAGCTATCAAACAACATGTTACAGGAACTTATCATGGCAAACAAAGGTATGGCATGAATCTACTAATTGCATAGATCAAAAGACCCTTACTAACCATGAGCCAAAAAGGCACGGAAAATATGATGGCACCCATGTAAATATGGCAAGTTACATTACAGATTCATACATGGCAGGAACAACAATAAGTAGGCATGTTGGTGAGCTTGAACCACTCACTACAGAGCAATACATGGCATGGCAAGGCAACCAACAGTAAGAAGGCATGTTTATGAACCTAAGCATGGCAAGAGCAAGTTCATAGGGTGCATGGAACACTAGCAAAACACATGGGAACAAGTGAACTTAATGTTAACAGGCTGATAGCAACATTATGAAGCAACTTTGGAGCAATATTACAACATGATACAGCAGGCTATAATTGCAAACAAAGGCATGAATGGATAGATCAAGACATGTAGATCAAAATATATTTATAGAGCATCTCCAGATTATGCATAGAATGATTAGTAGCAACATGTTTACATAGCAACAAAATATAACAGAATCTGTCAGGAAAACAGCAACAGCAACTACCCTACTTAGCAAGCTTGATACACTCAGCACACAACTCACAAAAATACATGGTTGGCACCCCTGGAAAGATAGCATGTCATAGATCAACATACATGTAGACATCAACCTCATAGGATGCACACATCAATCATGGCAAAAATGATAAATGAGCAAGTTATAACAGTTTCAGCAGATTAACATCAACATGCACTCTTCAAACAACATTTCGGGCATCAAGATGAGCTCAAATGAAAATGATGCAATGGAATGAAATGAAGTACTCGTCGAGACGAACAATTTGACATATTATACGCACAAAACGGAGCTACGGATGCAGAGATATAGCAGGTCAAACATGGCATAATTATGTAGCAGATCCGGGGACTTAGTGGAATTTTACCCTCGCGGGAAACGGGACGGGACGGTCTAGCGGGACGGAGTGGTTTGGGGCGGCGCTGGCGCCGTTTGGTTCACGTCCTGGTGGATCTGATCCACCCGGACCAGATCTGGCTCCGGCGAAGCTCCGGCGAGCTCCGGCTCCGGCGTCCATGGCGGAGAGAGAGAGAGAGTGGTTAGAGAGAGAGAGACCGGGTGAGGCAAAGGAGAAGAGGGCGGCGAGGTCGGGCGGCTCACCGGAGGTGCGGGAGGCGTGGTCCGGCTGGCGGTGGCTAGGCGGCGGGGTC